>NW_027172613.1:0-325 GCF_018151085.1 Drosophila tropicalis | reverse complement strand
TCTCAAAATTGTCCGCTATTCCGAAAGCTTTTGAGAAAAGAAAATTATAACTTCTCAATTGTAACATTTTTGCAGCTCTATTATTTCTGCCATCCCAACATGGGTTTAGAAACGTAGATCTACAACCACTAACCTTTTTAGAATTTACATCAGTAATTATCAAGGAGTTTAAAAAATGGTAAACAAACTGATGTAATATATACTGACTTTAGCAAAGCCTTTGATTCCGTTAATCATACCCTATTACTTTCTAAGTTGAGCGACATTGGGCTTCCACCCCTTTTCCTTTCTTGCTTCGTGAATATTTAACAAATAGAAACAGAAG
>NW_027172612.1:0-659 GCF_018151085.1 Drosophila tropicalis | reverse complement strand
TTCTAGCTTTTTACAAGAGACGTGGCTCCCCCTGCCACTGCTGATGCATCGGTTTTTCCACAAACTTTCTATATTCAGACGTGACCGGATTTCTCGTATAGGTGGTGGCGTTCTGATAGCTGTTGATGCTGCTTTATCATCTGGAAATGATTCAATTTTCTAATTGCCCAGGAGATTGAGTTTGTCGGTGTTAAAAGTAAATTTTAAATCTTTTTAATGCTTTCATTACTTGATTCATATATTTCACCATTATTAAGACATGGTGGTATATTTAAATCATTTAGAGGCAATTCAGTTTGTCTCCTCTTTTGGTTTTCAGTCAAGACTTGCTCATATAGTTGTAGGTGATTTTTAGTTTACCCGCTTTAGCATGGTCACTAACAGATGAATCTACCACGTTGCTGCCCTCTTTGTCCACATGTGACTTTATTGATGGCCTTCTAAACCCATCTTTATCCCAAGTCAATCCGTCTTAAATTCTAATAGAAAATCGTTAGATCTTATTTTTGTATTGGATTCTTCTTATTGTGAGGTTTCTAGAATCGAACCATTTGTTCTTCAGAAGACAAATTCTTCATCATTAAATTTAAAAATTGATTTGCCCTTGCTTTCACCATTACTTGGTTTTAATGAAGGTTACCTCTAACTAGATTGCTTTC
>NW_027172611.1:0-5996 GCF_018151085.1 Drosophila tropicalis | reverse complement strand
AAACTGAATTGCTGCTGGCCACTTTTTTGTATAAACTCCACTGAGATCTTCACAATTTTTTTCCCTGCTTACAGTCCAAATGGGCGACATAATACCCTCTAAAAAATTGATTACATATAATTTCTTAAAAACAAAGACATAGATAAAAATTTCGGCTTAGGTGGTATAATAGGTAAGTATGTATATATATTAGTGAAATAGAGATATTAATGGTAAGTATTAGGTTTAGTGGGTGTGTTGGTAAGTATTATATGTTTTTGATTTAGTTTTAGTAATAAGTATTATGTTTAGAATCATTTAGGTAATTTATTTGATTTTATAGCATGTTTAGGATATTTATGTGAGTGTGTTGGTGAGTATTATAAGTTTTGATTTAGTTTTAGTGATATGTATTATGTTTAGATTGATTTAGTGTTTAGTCTGTCTTATGGTTTGTTTTTAGTTTATTTTATGTGTTAGTTTTATTATTTTTGTATATATTTTATTAATGCTTTTTTTTTTTTATATTATATTTTGCCCATTTTTAGCGTTTAGTTCAATTTAAAGTATTTTTTTAGTGCGGTTTCCCTGATTTTTGCTAATTTCAGAGTGTTTTTAATTTCTCTTATTTTTTTTTTTGCATGTTCAATAGTAGTTTGACCAGTGTGCAGTGTGTATTAAAAGTTTCAGTGTTTGCATGTTTAGCATAGTATGTAGGTAGGTTTGTTGATAGAACTAGTTTTAGAATAATCTTGGGCATTGTTTTAGTTGATTACATGTGAGAGATAGAGGTAGCTTGTGTAGTTTTAAGTTTTTTATGTCGAAGTCGAGTTATTTTTCATGTGAATATCATGAAGTTTGTATCAATGTGTTTCTTTTGTATGTATTAGTAATTATGGCTGTCGTTAACATATGTATTTTGTTATGTCCGTAAAGTTAGCGACGATGTTAAACTCGAGTTAACGACTGGTCCTCTGTTAACCCTCTGTTAACTTTTTTGCAATTTTTAATTTTTTCATTTTTCTTTATTTACTAACTTTTTCGGATGGAATGAACTTTTATTTTGTTAAGCAAAGCAAAATCAATTGATTTAACTAGTTTTTGGGGGGTTTTAAAAGTTCTTAGTATTAAAAATTTGCACTGGAAAAATCGGCTCCCCACATTTTGGAGCATAGCACCACTCAGGGTCAGCATCAAGCAATGCACTATACGCCAAAATGAGCGCCACATATTCAAGAATGTCTCCAGAAAGTTTTATTAATATCTACTGAGCAGTTTTTGAGAAAATCGCTTATCAGTGGAGCAACCCATGATTTTGCCCATACAAAAATCGTAAATAAAATTACATTCATATTTGAGCTCGAATATCTCGGGCCAGAGCCAGCATCAAGCAATGCACGGTAGCTTGTTCGATTGGGGGATATTTCAAGAGTGTCTCATAAAAGTTTTATCAACATCTACTGAGCGGTTTTTAGAAAAAGCCCCAAAAGTGTGGGTGTCTTTTTGTGTGCAAATTTATTGATAAGGCTGGCGCGAGCTCCGGAACTGGAACCAGTTGTCGGAACCAATGAACCAGTAAACTTAGCACTGACAAGTTCTAAGGGCCCAATCGAATTGGCTGCCCTCTCTGAAAATCGTCGTTATCTCTCCTAGCCAGGATCAAGAAATGCACGGTATCTCATTCGATTGGGCATAAAATTGTCTATATATGGGCGAAGTTTTATCAAAATCTGCTGAGCAGTTTTTGAGAAATTCGCAAAAGAAAATTGAAAAATTTTCAAGATGGCGGTTGGTGCATATCGATATGAAAAGGCACGTTGATCGATGTATTTCATCGTATTGGCTGCCCTCTCTGAAAATCGTCGTTATCTCTCCCAGCCAGGATCAAGAAATGCACGGTATCTCATTCGATTGGGCATAAAATTGTCTATATATGGGCGAAGTTTTATCAAAATCTGCTGAGCAGTTTTTGAGAAATTCGCAAAAGAAAATTGAAAAATTTTCAAGATGGCGGTTGGTGCATATCGATATGAAAAGGCACGTTGATCGATGTATTTCATCGTATTGGCTGCCCCTCTCTGAAAATCGTCGTTATCTCTCCCAGCCAGGATCAAGAAATGCACGGTATCTCATTCGATTGGGCATAAAATTGTCTATATATGGGCGAAGTTTTATCAAAATCTGCTGAGCAGTTTTTGAGAAATTCGCAAAAAGAAAATTGAAAAATTTTCAAGATGGCGGTTGGTGCATATCGATATGAAAAGGCACGTTGATCGATGTATTTCATCGTATTGGCTGCCCTCTCTGAAAATCGTCGTTATCTCTCCCAGCCAGGATCAAGAAATGAACGGTATCTCATTCGATTGGGCATAAAATTGTCTATATATGGGCGAAGTTTTATCAAAATCTGCTGAGCAGTTTTTTGAGAAATTCGCAAAAGAAAATTGAAAAATGTTCAAGATGGCGGTTGGTGCATATCGATATGAAAAGGCACGTTGATCGATGTATTTCATCGTATTGGCTGCCCTCTCTAATCGTAGTTTGGAACAGGGCGTAGCTTAGGGGTATTTCCATGTGCTCACCAAAGGGGGATTTATGGGCAAATATTTCCCCCACAAACAGAACATGAATTTGGTGTGAAAGATTTAGATATCTTCATGTACAAATGCATATATGCATGTAATATATGCATAAAAAAAAATAAACCAAATAATTCATATACATACATATATACGTATGTACATACAATGTCTGAAAAAAAAAATGTACAAAAGCGTACTTACATATGTACATACATATGTATACAAAAATGCATGCACACTTTCGGGCCGAAAATGTATGTACATACATACATACATAGATGTGTGTACGCATGCGTTTTCAAGGCCAAGTGTGCACAAACACGCTCTTGTTCGTACATATAAACATACATACATATGTACATACGTATATTTGCACACATAGTTTTTACAGGTAAATGAGTATGTACATAGCTAAAAACTTACATATGTATGTACATATACATATAAGATTAAATATGTTTAAAAAAAATTTAATTTAAAGGAAAAAGAAAAAAAGCATGCGCTGATGAGGACCCTAGGTAGCCGCTGCTACGAGAAGAACCTGTGAAAAAAAAGTTGATTAGTAATGACATTGACAAATGTATGAGATACCGTGCATTTCTTGATCCTGGCTGGGAGAGATAACGACGATTTTCAGAGAGGGCAGCCAATACGATGAAATACATCGATCAACGTGCCTTTTCATATCGATATGCACCAACCGCCATCTTGAAAATTTTTCAATTTTCTTTTGCGAATTTCTCAAAAACTGCTCAGCAGATTTTGATAAAACTTCGCCCATATATAGACAATTTTATGCCCAATCGAATGAGATACCGTGCATTTCTTGATCCTGGCTAGGAGAGATAACGACGATTTTCAGAGAGGGCAGCCAATTCGATTGGGCCCTTAGAACTTGTCAGTGCTAAGTTTACTGGTTCATTGGTTCCGACAACTGGTTCCAGTTCCGGAGCTCGCGCCAGCCTTATCAATAAATTTGCACACAAAAAGACACCCACACTTTTGGGGCTTTTTCTCAAAAACCGCTCAGTAGATGTTGATAAAACTTTTATGAGACACTCTTGAAATATCCCCCAATCGAACAAGCTACCGTGCATTGCTTGATGCTGGCTCTGGCCCGAGATATTCGAGCTCAAATATGAATGTAATTTTATTTACGATTTTTGTATGGGCAAAATCATGGGTTGCTCCACTGATAAGCGATTTTCTCAAAAACTGCTCAGTAGATATTAATAAAACTTTCTGGAGACATTCTTGAATATGTGGCGCTCATTTTGGCGTATAGTGCATTGCTTGATGCTGACCCTGAGTGGAGCTATGCTCCAAAATGTGGGGAGCCGATTTTTCCAGTGCAAATTTTTAATACTAAGAACTTTTAAAACCCCCAAAAACTAGTTAAATCAATTGATTTTGCTTTGCTTAACAAAATAAAAGTTCATTCCATCCGAAAAAGTTAGTAAATAAAGAAAAAATGAAAAATTAAAAATTGCAAAAAAGTTAACAGAGGGTTAACAGAGGACCGTCGTTAACTCGAGTTTAACATCGTCGCTAACTTTACGGACATAACAAAATACATATGTTAACGACAGCCATAATTACTAATACATACAAAAGAAACACATTGATACAAACTTCATGATATTCACATGAAAAATAACTCGACTTCGACATAAAAAACTTAAAACTACACAAGCTACCTCTATCTCTCACATGTAATCAACTAAAACAATGCCCAAGATTATTCTAAAACTAGTTCTATCAACAAACCTACCTACATACTATGCTAAACAAGCAAACCCTGAAACTTTTAATACACAATGCACACTGGTCAAGCTACTATTGAACATGCAACAAAAAAAAAAAAAAAAATAATAATAAGAGAAATCAAAAAACACTCCGAAATTAGCAAAAATCAGGGAAAACATTCTAAAAAAAAAAAAAAAAAATATTTCAAATTGAACTAAACAATAAAAATGGGCAAAAACATAAAAAAGCAACAATAAAATATATACAAAAATAATAAAACTAACACATAAAATAAACTAAAAACAAACCATAAAACAGACTAAACACTAAATCAATCTAAACATAATACATATCACTAAAACTAAATCAAAAACTTATAATACTCACCAACACACTCACATAAATATCCTAAACATGCTATAAAATCAAATAAATTACCTAAATCATTCTAAACATAATACATATTACTAAAACTAAATCAAAAACCTATAATACTTACCAACACACCCACTAAACCTAATACTTACCATTAATATCTCTATTTCACTAATAAATATACTTACCTATTATACCACCTAAGCTGAAATTTTTATGTATGTCTTTGTTTTTAAGAAATTATATGTAATCAATTTTTTAGAGGGTATTATGTCGCCCATTTAGACTGTAAGTAGGGAAAAAAAAATTGTGAAGATCTCAGTGGAGATATATACAATAAAGTGGCCAGCAGCAATTCAGTTGCTTGGCTGAAGGCAATCGCTACGGCAGCCTAAACAGTAAAAACTAATCAGAAGTTATTAAAAACTTGGCACTTTAAACCAGAGACCGTAAATAATTATTATTTTTTTTTTTAAATACAAAAATCAGATACTTATAGAGGACTTAATTCGATACCATCTATGCATTTTTTAAAAGATTTTTAATAATTTAATTTTTTCAATTTTCTTCATAAGAGATAATTAATTTTGAGTAATTTAATAAGAATTATCCATAAAAACCTTTTTTTGACAAAAAAAAAAAATATATATTGATTAAAAATGATTTTTATTTCTGTGTTAATTATTATACCCTTGCAGAGGGTATTATAAAATTGGTCAGATGTTTGTAACGCACAGAAGGAGACGTTTCCGACCCCATAAAGTATATATATTCTTGATCAGCATGAGAAGCTAAGTCGATATAGCCATGTCCGTCTGTCCGTCGGTGCGTACGCGTTTTACTCAGCCATCTTAAGAGCTATCGGGATGAAATTTTTTTTGGGAGCTTTTTTTTACCCGGGTGAGATAAAGTATGAAAATCTTTGGGATCGGACTACTATATCATATAGCTCTGGAACAAAAATTTTTGCAAAAAATTGGAGTATCCCCATGAAATTTACCAATATAATAGAATTTGATATAAAATCTCAGATCCCAAAATTTGACCCTGATCGGATAAATAGAACACAAGTTACAGTCTATATAAATCGGTTCAATCGCTGCCGGCAGCTCTGCTTGCTGCCTACTACGTCACCATCTGTTAACAGAGCACATGCATACACACACAGACGCAACGCTACATAAACTGTATGTGTATGCGTGCGTTGCTTTAGGGAATGAGGGAAGAAGAAGAACAAATTGTACATAGTATGAAGAGTAAAATTGTTTTGTTTGTATATTAATGAATTGAGTTGCAGAAAAGAAATTTTGAACA
>NW_027172610.1:0-559 GCF_018151085.1 Drosophila tropicalis | reverse complement strand
TCCTTTCACTGGGGAATCCTTTCTCCAGCTAGACTTATATGCCGCCACCTCATTGGCAATGAGTTAGCGAGTTTTGAGGGGAGTGACTTTTTGCTCACTTCTAAACACCGATGTCAATAGGTCTTATTTTTTAACCTATTGTCACGGTCGCCATGTAATGACCAACCTTCACTTGGTTTGAAGTTTTTAGAAATGAACTCGTCAGTCTTGCTGGTGGTAAGGTATTATTCAGATTGATTTTTATTCCAAAACATTTTTTTGCTTAACCTATTGTTACATATGTATATACCTCTTATGCTGGGTGACTTAGTGACATTTACAAAAGAGAGGGAATTGTCAGTATGAAGCAGATGTAAGGTTTAGATTAATTTAACAAGTATTATAATGGTTATTTAATAGGTTCATGTAAATGCAATTAAACGTTTCCCGGGGGCTGTAGCTTACACAATGCCTTCGAGACAACTCTCGGCACTTTGGGTAACGACCGAACGCAGAGAGACTGCCAACTGGTAGCTTAGGATTACCCAACGAACACTTACTCAGAGCCAGACTACCCAGC
>NW_027172609.1:0-2386 GCF_018151085.1 Drosophila tropicalis | reverse complement strand
GTCAACGGCGGGCGTGGACGTGGCCGTCTTAAACGCAGAACGTGTGGCTTGCGTCCCAGCCGATGAAGATCCACCAGGGTTGGCGGCGGGTGACGACAGCGCTGATTCTTCGCTGTCTCGTGTGGCGATGCCCAAGGAAGCGTGCAGTCGGCGAATTTGAACGACTGAGGCTGACGGCGGCACCCCAACTCTGCTAGCGCGCAGAGCTTTCGTCATCTCGTCTTTGGTGATTCCCATTATGGAGCTGGTCAGGACAATTTGAACTGAAATGATCAAAACTTTTCAAAATTGGTGGCGTGTACAAAAAGAATCTGTAGTTATCCCACTTCTGAGATGTAAACACCCAATTATTTATTCTAAACGATATCCCATTCGCGGATGTCGGTGGATTTTTTTTTATCTGCAGGGTATGGTAGGTGGTGCGTCTAGCTCGTTCAAGCGTCACCGGAAGAAGAAGGAGTCGCTCTCCAGTGTGGCCTTAGGCCGTATATCGATATTTTCCCTGGGCAACTGGACACTAACAATCGATACTTAAAATACTGACTTACTTCTAACAATCGATACTTAAAATACTGACTTATATATGTACAAACCATTAACACAATTCATAAGTAACTGACATCTTACACTATTAAACTATGGTGTGCTCAAGTAACTGTTACTCCTGATGCTATTAAAATTGCTGTATTTAATAAAGGAATTTGAAATGGATTAAATGAAATAATTCCTATAGGGGGTCAAGATGCTCCTAATTCGATTGCTGGGGATAAACTTCTATGAAAAAAAAGCTCAAAAAAATCTAACTAAAAAATAAAACTTCTGATAAAATAAATAAAATTATTCCTCATCGCAATCCAATTGTTACTGCATAAGTGTGCAATCCTTGGTATGTTCCTTCACGAGATACATCTCGTCTTCATTGATAAACAGTTAAAATTGTAATAATATTACCTAAAAAAAATAATGAAATATCGTATTGATGAAATCATTTTACTATACCTAATACCGTTGTTATTGCTCCAATAGCTCCTGTTAAAGGTCAGGGGCTATAATCAACTAAATGAAAGGGGTGATTTGAATGTATAGACATTATAATTAGTTTACTTCTCTAGAATTTAAAGTTCTTAAAACTGCAAATACATAAGATTGAATTATAGCAACTGCTGATTCTAATACTAATAAAGCAATTTGTACAATTAAAAAAAATGTTACTAAAAATGCTGATATAGCAGGACCAGTATTTCCTAATAATGTTAATAATAAATGTCCAGCAATTATATTTGCTGTTAATCGTACTGCTAAAGTTCCTGAAGTTCCTGGGCGAATAACATTATTAATAGTTTCAATACATACTATAAAAGGTATTAAAACAGCAGGAGTTCCTTGAGGTACTAAATGAGCAAATATATGTTGAGTATGATTAATTCATCCATTAATTATAAAACATAATCATAAAGGTAAGGCAAGAGATAGAGTTAACGTTAAATGACTTGTTGAAGTAAAAATATAAGGGAATAATCCTATAAAATTATTAAATAAAATTAATGAAAATAAAGAAATAAAAATAAATGTTAATCCGTTATGTCCTGAAGGGCCTAATAATGTTTTAAATTCTTTATGAAGAGTTAAAAGAATTGTATTTCAAAAAATATTATACCGAGAAGGTATTAATCAATAAATTGAAGGAATTATTAAAAGTCCTAAAAATGTTCTTTATCAGTTTAATGATAAACCAAAAATTGCTGAAGGGTCAAATACAGAAAATAAATTTGTTATCATTTTCAATTTATTGAATTTAAATTAATATTTTTTAATTTATTAGATTTAGGTAATGAGGGCAAATAAGAGTAATAATTGATTGAACAAAATAAAATAAATGTAATAGAACAAATAATAAATAAAAATAATCATCTAATAGGTGCTATTTGTGGAATTAAAAAATATTAAAAATTTAATAATTTTAGTTTGACATACTAATGTTATAGCTTTAACTAATTTTTTATCATTAGAAGTAATCGCTAATTTACTATTGAATGGCTTAAGAGACCAGTACTTGCTTTCAGTCATCTAATGAAGAATTTATATTATTAGAAATTCATTTAATAAAATAATTTACAGGGACACTTTCAATTACAATAGGTATAAAACTATGATTTGCCCCACAAATTTCTGAACATTCACCGTAAAAAAGTCCTGGTCGATTAATAAAAAAATTTGTTTGATTAAGTCGTCCTGAGGTTCCATCAACCTTTACTCCCAAATCAGGGATAGTTCATGAATGAGTTACATCTGCAGCAGTTACTAAAATTTGAATTTGAGAATTTATTGGTAAGACTACTCGGTTATCAACATCCAAAAGACGAAAACCATCGGTTGCTAATTCATT
>NW_027172608.1:0-1867 GCF_018151085.1 Drosophila tropicalis | reverse complement strand
ATTCTAGCCAGGCCAATGGCGATGAATATTGATGAAATGGAAAAGTTGATAAAAAATCCGAGGCTCGATGGTGTCTTGGGTATTGAAAGATGTCTCTTTTTTGTTCAATCGCAGAGAATATCAGCGATTGGGATGAGGTACAATAAAACAAATTGTCCCAAAAAAATGAAAAATCCAAGGCGACCGAAATATAAATTTTAACTGAAATATAACCGGGTTTAATTTCTAATATTTTTTTTTAAATTTACTTTACATTTTATATTTTATTCACTTTAGCCAAATATGTATGTATGTATGTACATTACTGCCTTGTGCAGTCACTGTACTTTTTAATGATGATGTAATATGCACGTGGTTTCACAATTTATATATGTATATATATATATATATATATATATATTCACATTAATATATATATATATATATATATATATATATATATATATTATTAATGTGAATATTAATATCCACGTCTTTTCGCAATCAAAGTATCAAGTTAAATGAAAAAACCTGTACCAAAAATTCTGTTTCTAAGCGAACGCAATGCATGCGAACGAATTCTAACGGATCTTTTCCTTGCTCTCTTCTTTGCTTAAGCTTTGTATTCGCTGTGCGAAATGAGTGTAAGAACCGTACCCAGTGTAGACATGTGCGTAGTACGCAAAGGGGGGTTGTTCATTTATTCTTGCAAACAAAGAATAAAAATATTTTTTCGACATGCATAAAATTATTATTATTAAAGAAGGCTACTACACCACAGTTAATGCTACAGAAAGGACCTCTTTATCTCGTCACTAATTTAGGTGCTTATGTCTTTCAAATGATATACACCGAGAGATTTATTCTACTCGTTAACCAATTCATAATAAGACGAACTGACCTTAGCTGGGATGAAGACTGGTGCGAATTTGCTACTTAATCTTTTCGGGGATGAACTCTGTGTAAAATATTGGGCATGAACTGTGTCACCGACTTTCAGTTGTCTGCATCTGCTACGCAGATTGTAATTACAAGCATTTGTTGCCTGTGTTTCGGCTTTGTTATCCTTGTTGCCGAGCTACCTGCAATGCATCGAATCTTTGCAACGAGGTGTCTTCAGTCATTAAATTCAATTTCCGCAAAAGTTCATAGTCCTTACCATTATAAAGCATGTGTTGACCAAAACATAGATAGTAGGGGGAATATTCAGTACTGCGGTGGATAGAAGAACGAAAGGGTGCACTAATTTCTGTAAGATGATTATCCCATATTGTATGGTCTGTCCCTATGTATGCGCGAATTGCTGCTAGACGTTCACTTCCGTTCGCCTGTGGAGAATAAATAGCGGTGCATTGATGCGAGACTATAAATCGAGTAAGAAATGACTTAAAGAATCCGGATTTGAATTGGGAACCATTGTCCGTCAGTATACAATCGGGTACGCCAAACCGGCAAGTCGAACAACTGTCAATATATTTCTTAATTTTGGATGCCATGTTGGGCCAAAAGAAGTATCTCCTACTCCTTTCACTAGTTTTGCCAATTCCACAATGGGCTGAGTTCGGGGGATTATGTGCTGTCTTTATTATGTCTTCGGTAAGACTGAATGGGATCCATAATTTCCAAGAATCGTTTTAGCAGACGTTGACGATACTATGCGCAGTACGTTCAAGTGGCCCCTACGACACCAGGACAAGGACAGTTACTCGCGAGCCCAAGCAGATAACTGACCCACCTCCCACCCGACCGACCAAGGGGGTGCAGCCGTATAACGCACGGCATGAATCGCGTGGACAAATAAACAATAAAAAACGCAGACAAACAAGTAATACCATAGCTATCCTATTAACTAAATGGGAAAGGATAGATGTTTTAGGTAAGTAATAAA
>NW_027172607.1:0-10090 GCF_018151085.1 Drosophila tropicalis | reverse complement strand
CAAAATCGGATAACTATTTTATTTAGCATATAAACATGCGATAAAACACCAAGCTACACAGATGGTCCGCAATGCTCCAGCCTCTGTTTCTTTGCCGTTCTTTCGCGGAAAATCGAGGGTAACAACAAACCAGAGGATAACGATCGCTCTAAAAATAACAAGGTTACATACAATATTCACAAAAATCACTGTTCTCGACCGATCGTTCCTATCTAAGCTATATGATATGGTAGCCCGATCTTGATCACAAGTAACACAGTATATGTATATGTACATATATTATATATATGTATGTATGTATATATTGTTTGAAATTTTCCAAACAAAAAGCTGTTTTGCGAGTAAAACTTTAATATCAATATATTCGACATACACACATACATTAAACTTTATTTCCCATTTCGTTGACAAAGATGGGTAATGATTTTAGCCAGTTTTGTCAGAAAAAACCAAACAAATTTTTAAAATTTGAATAAACCGATGCATTTTCAAGTGTTTCGCATAGATAAATTCTTACTGCATTTTTATACCAAAACAAAATCAAGTAAGTCGACTTCGGTATGCCATGCAACAAGTGGAAAAATATTAAAAAAAAAAAAAAAAAAAATTTGCGCGGATACTAAAGAAGTCTGCCTCCCAAATTTAGTGGCTTACGTTTTGTTAGTCTTCGAGAAAATCAGTTTTATCTAATTTGCGGGAGCGGAAGTGGACGAGTCTACATACCAAATTTGGTGTGTGTTCATACGGACGGACAGACGGACGGACTGACATGGCTAAATCGACTTGCCTGTTGATCAGCAGATATTTATATATGCTTTATGGGGTCTGAAAAGCTTCCTTCTAACTTTTATTTCGACTTTATTATACCATTTTCCCTATGGGTGCGTGGTATAAAATGACCAATGTGCAAACAGAGCTTCCGAATCCAGAAAATAGCAAGAACACGAACCATTAAGAGCTTCAGGTTTTTGACCGGGATAAGCGAAAACACGAACCACCGATCGAGCAGGGGAAATAAAATCCACCAATGAAAATGAGCAAAGGAGGTTTAAGCATGTGGCTAAATATCTTGCTAGATGTCTTGCTTGCAAGAAGAAGCGAGAGAGCATATACTTGCTATGCAGCATGCAAACAGAAAATGATGTACATCCATTTGCAATTGTATATTTACGAAAATTGTTTTCCTTGGTGCATGGTATACCGAAGACGGCGAGACGACGTTTGCCTCAAAGCAACACTGCCCATAGTATTGAAAACAACAGAAAAAAGACAAATTGGATGTCTGGTGGACACTAAAACCAGACATCTTAGAAACAGAATTCCCTCGATCGATTCTAAACAACCCTCTGTTATGTAGGGCCATTAATGGTATAAACAAAATGAAATATATATTATAACGACTCCATCCCCAAGAGTAATTCCTTGTTGAGGAAAGTTTGAATAACGGGACAGAATTTCCTAAAATTATTTCCCTTGAAAATCGATGGACATCTAAAATTCGTTAGGTTATTTCTTAATGATTACGACTACCCTACAGATACAATTGAATAATGTATACACACTATAACCATCACACAACTTTCCTAAGCCCTTTAACCTCGAGCATCTAAATGATCTGCAACATTATGATTTTTAATAAAGCCGACATCCTCACAGCAACACGTGAAATTTGCTAGTGGATAAATCATAAAATTCAAGAATATATACAAATACAACACCTACAACAAATTCACGAAGAGACGATAAACATGCGAATAAAAGAGATGCTAGACCAAAACATGTTCCCGGAAAGTCATTCATCCTCAAATTTCGACTAGTCATTGATTACAAAAAAATTAGATGAGTATGGTCGACCATAATATGGCGAAAAGCTTTTACTGAAAAAATACAGTTTGCTCCTACATTCCAAAGATTAAACACTATCAAAAAAGAGGATTTTGGACATAGTCGTGAAATAATCAAACCACGTATCTACGGTGAAGAGTTTGAACTAGGAAGGCCCACCAACTGTAACTTACATTAGATGTACACATAAAAGATACCACACTATCAAAACAACAACGTGACACGGCTAAAAAAATTTGCTTTAGTTTTCCACAGTGCACAGTACAAAGAATTTACTAAAACGGTACCACACTGCGAAAACTTAAAGGATTTTAAAATATTAACATATATGTAAGTATGTACGAACAATGACTTTTCTCAATAACTTCGTTATTTTCTGAGCTATTGCCCCTTGAAATAATACTGGCGATTGCACCTATAAACGATTGTGCCAAGTTTGATAAAGATGGGGTGACTGTATCATAAAGCTCCCATAGGAACAATCGGTGGAAAAATCGGTGATATACATGAGAGTGCAACATGATCTGAACAAAGTATTCACATTCTTGCATGAATTGAACGACTGCAAATGGCTTGACTCTTCAAGGTGCTGGACTAGTAATTTGAGAACTAATGTTCGGCATTTTTGGTGCTGTATTGATTTTGTAGTTGTTAGAACTGCCATACATCGTGGCAACAATATTGATAAGATGAAAAAGAGAGGGTAATAAACAGGATAACTAAAGTTGCTGAAATGTTAAAAGGTATGTATACATAACATATATGTATAGGTACATATACAAACTATATAACGAAATTCTTTATAACGAATTCCCAGTTACGTCCCCTAGAAAAATTTAGAGGTACCTTTAAGTACCTATAGCGAATCGATGAATTTGTGGATCTCTTGAATATTATTTCGATCCGGCTGAGGCCGAGACATACAACCCCTGCAGTATATACAAGATTACGGAGTTAGCGTTGATCCAGACGGACGGACAGAAGACAGACGGACTTGGCTAAGTGAACTCGCCTCGTCGTGCTGATCAAGAATATATGTATAAATATATACTTTATATCGTCGGTGATGCTTCCTTCTATGCGTTGCACACTTCGGACCAAAATTAATATACCCTTTTTGCAAGGGTATAAAAATGATAAGTTACAATGGTATACAAAAATCAGCACAAACTGCTGAGTCGATCTAGCCATGTCCGTCTCTCCGTCCGTTTGAACCAGTAAATGTCGGAGACTATAAAAGATAGAGCCACCAAGTTTGGTATGTAGGTTCGTGTAGTATGAAAGGTGATCGAGTTTATTTCAAATTTTCGCCAAGCCCCTTTCCGGCCCCACAAAAAACGTTTATCTGAAATACTATTCTAGCTAGAGACTCCTCATTTGGAATGTATATTTGCTTAAAAAATGCGCAGATTTTGTATAGTAAAAATCTCGCCACACCCCCTTCCTCCCCCGTAATTTGAAAAACTCGATTATCTCCCGTAATTTTCTACGTTACGCCAGCAGCGTATATTATCAAAATTGTACCAAAAAAGCCAAGTTATGCAAATAAACATTTTTCCATAATGCCGGAGTTGGCCGTTGGCTGATGGGGGCGCTAGGGTGCTTGTAGCTTGATTGAGCGAGATACTAAGATATGCTTGTAAAAAGCATGTGAACAGAATTTTTTCAAAATACGTAAATGCATATTTTATTATAAATTTGAAATATTTGTATTTCTGGTGTATGGTATACCTAAGTCGGCGAGACGGCTTACTTCATTATACCATACACCCATAGGGTGAAATGATATATTTAAGTCGCCAAAATGAATGTAACAGGCAGAAGGAAGCTTCTCCGACCCTATAAAGTATATATATTCTTGATCAGGATTAACAGCCGAGTCGATCTAGCCATGTCCGTCTGTCCGTCCGTCCGTCCGTCCGTCCGTCTGTATGAACACGCAGATCTCGGAGGCTATGAGAGCTAGAGCCACCAAAGAACAATTTGCTAGATTTGCTAGATATGTACATACATACATATATAGTGAAAAACGAACAGCAACGACAACTAAAAAGAAGATAATAATAATTGAAAAATAAATTTGTTTAATTTCGTCCTGGGTCGGTCCAAGCCTCATTGAAAAATTTCCATGACCGTTAAATTTAACTTCGTGTTCGTGCTGGGCCGGCGCTCTAAAAATTAGTCCCGTATTCATCTCTAGTGCGATGACTGTGATTACTAATACAGGTACAGTAGGGATACACAGGCATGGGTACTGGTACTGGTTGATTACCACTGTATTCGTTTTGGTCTACTTCAAGCAACTGACGCTGTGGGGCGCTTTGAATCAACAAGGCTTCGCTTTCGCGCCAAAACACATAGTACATAACATACATAAAGTATTCTGTTTAAGAGTTGGTGTTTGCGTGCGACTCTCGTTCGGCTCAATTTATTCGCTTTGTACGCCCTCAAAGCGTACAAAATCGTTAATCGAGAAAGACATACAGTCAGTAATATGTTTCTGAAATTCTCGTGAATATATGTGACGAGTCTGTCCGTCTGGATCAACGCAAACTCCTCCTAGACCGTAAGAGCTACAGAATTGATATTTTCTTTGTAGATTGTACTTCTCGGACTCAGATGAATCAGACCAATATATTATTCAGCTCCCTTACAAATGGCAACGTCACAAACAGTGACTTTTCTGAATAACTTCGATGTTTTTTAGTTATTGTCATAAGAATTAATATTTGTTAGTTTTGTATGACTGTACCAAATTTGATAAAGATCGGGTGACTATATCATATAGCTCCCATAGGAATGATTCTTTTATAATTAAACATTCATCAGTTTACTTGTGACGCTATTGTCATAGAAGCTATTGTTTGTCAGTTTAATATAGTGACCTTGCGGAACTTGATCAAAATCGGATAACTATAATAATATATATAGTCATATAACTTTAAAATAGCATATATGTAAATGCTGCCTCCTCAAGATTTTAGGCTATTCCTTCGCCAACATTAGAGTTTTTGAATAAAAACTTTTTTCACATTGACGGTGACAATAGGTATAGAATGGCAAGGGTATAGAAACTTCGGCGCGCTCGAAGTTAGCCCCTGCTCTCTGGGCTAAAAGGTAACTTTGCTTGACAAAACTGAAAAAGATTGAAAAAGTATTTTTTGTTTACTGGTTCTGTTTACTGGTTTTTTGATCGGAACACATTTTACTAGAAATTCTGATATTACGGTTCGCGTGCAAAAAAAAAGCTCTAGTTTTCTTCACACAACTTTCACTTTGGCTTTGGGCCACGACGTACTTTCTTTTACGTAGTTCGTGGAAGTCCCAACACCTTACTGTGCTGCCTCAGCTGTGTTGAAGAGAAGTGGTACGCTTTTGGTTTTTCCCGGCTATACAAACACTTTATATACCTGTAGACTCACACACACTGAACCGAACAGAACTAAGTTACATTTTAATATATATTTATTATTTATTTATTTATTTAGACTATGATTAGTAGGTAATTGCAAATTACCTCTAATCGATATGCTAGCTATAACTACTATGGTCTTAAGCTAGTTGTAAAATATACAGTTCTTTATTATTAATACTAATTTTTATTTCTTTTGTTAACCTATATTTACATGGGTTGGGTAATATTTTACAATAGGTGGAATAGGTTTATTTCTTTAAAGAATTGGGAGATAGCGACAATATTGGGGTTACTTAGGGATAGGGATTCAATAGGGTTAGGGTGTAGGAATTTTTTTCCTCGGCTCATTATATTCCTTGCATTCTGTGAGTATGTGGAGAATTGTAAATATTTTGTTGCAATGTACACATTGTGGGGGGGTTGTTTTTTGAATATGAATTCGTGGGTGAGTTTTGTGTGTCCGAATCGTATTCTTTGAAATTTGATGATGTCTGTTCGTTTAACGTTGTTGTCTATTTTTATTTGTGAGTCTCTTATCGATGTTTGGTTTACATTAGTCGTCTTGTAGTGGTCTGATGTATTCCTCCAAACTTTGCTTTTGTATTTCTTAAGTATGATGCCCTTTATGTACTTTGTTGTGTCTTTGTGGTTAATGTTTTGCTCAACTATATATGGGACACTGTAAGCTATCTTTGTGGCTCTGTCCGCTGTTTCATTGCCCTGGATGCCAGTGTGACCTGGTACCCATATCAAAATTATTTTGGGGTATTGGTGGGTTATTATGTCTCGTATATGAGAGATGTACGGATTTTGGTTGTTGACCTGGGTTACTGCCTGTATTGCTGACAGTGAGTCTGTACAAATTGCAAAATGCTGTTTTTCTCTTAGTGCATATTTACAAGCAGCCAGTATAGCTGCTGCTTCCGCTGTGTAATTCGAGGTGTGAGGTGGGAGCAGGGCCGTTTTAATTATGTCTGACTCAGTTGTGATGCTGTATGAGACTCCTTGTAATGATTTTGATCCGTCCGTGTAAATAAATTTATACCTATCATATCTTTCTTTGAGGCTAAGGAGCATTTTGCGATATATTATGGGGGTGTAGATGACTTAGTCGTATAGTGAAGAGAGAGATTAACTGACTCTTTACTGAGGGACCATGGGGGTTTTAGTAATTTTCTGCTTCTTATTGGGGTAAACAATAGATCATTGTGTTTGCAGAAGTTCAAAGTGTTATGTAGAATCGATGGTATTCTGGGTGTTTTTTTCGATTTTTTTATTTTTTTAACACTTCTTGGAGAGGTGTGTTTGATGCGAGCATTAGAGTCTTGTACAGTTTTGCTGTTGCTAGCGAAAATCTCGACTCGATTGGCATAAGGTCGGCTTCATAAAGAAGATTATTAATTGGGGTAGACCGAAAGGCTCCGAAGGTTTTCCTCAATGCATCATGATAGATGGATTTAAGTTTTATTTTGTAGGAAGGGGGGCAATTGCCGTACAAAGGTAAACAAAAGTCTATTTTTGACATGATCAAAGCTTGTATCGTATTTATTAGTGATCTAATATCACAACTATATTTTTGGTTAGCTAGCCATTTTATTATGTTAAGTCTTTGTGCAATTTGGACTGTTAAGTTGTCTATGTGTTGTTTCCATCTGTATCTATTTGTTATAACCAGAACAAGGATTTTTATGGAATTACTTGCGTCGAGGTTGTAAGATTGGGAACTTAGTTGAAAATTGCATTTCTTTTTCCTGCAAATGTGCATGTGTATATATATATTTATATATTTATATTTATATTTATATACATATATATGTTTATAAATATATATACATATATATGCATATATATGGTGTATTGCTCCGTGTGTGTGTTGTGCGTTACTTTCGAAATGGTATTGGTGTTGGTAGAGTGGTACGTAGGCCAAGCAATTTTGTTGCCCTATTCGCACACACTAACTTCCTCACTACGACTCCGAAGCCGATTCTGACTCTGGGTTTATTTGGGTTGAAATATTTATGTATGTAGCTGTAGTTCACCTTATTGCTTTTCACTTTGAAGTGGCTGGCTTATACATACATATGTACATACATACGTATGTATGTGGATATTTATTACCATTTCAGTTGTATTTGCTTGTAGTTCTCCACACCACGACTTCTTTTGTTTTGGTTGCCCTTGCTGCTTTTGCTTTGAAATTCTTCGCCTACGGCATAACAATTGAACCTCTATCAATTTTCCTTTTGTTTTGTAATTGAAACTGTATGCGCTTAAATTTTTTGCCCTTGCAAAAAGGGCATCTTAATTAAAACGACGAGACGAGTTCACATAGTCATGTAAAATATATGAATAATTTTTCTGTTCCATATAGTTTCCTGCCTTGTCTACGAAATTTATGTTTTTGACGCGGACAGATGTATAAAAACAAACAAAATTAAATGTGTCTGACTTCGGTCTAAAGGCTTTTAATGCGTATGTTTGTGTACATTTAGTTACTTTTTGAATGTTTTATGCCATTTTGTATCTTTATCAGTGAAACTTTATGATTTGCTAGTATATTTAAAATATAATGTATTTCGCGATCTAATAAATTTATTTTGCAATTGATTTTCAACAAAGTGCGAGTGGGATCTCGCCTCCACCACCAAATCAATGCCCAAATAAGTATGCTAAATAATTTCATATCATACTTTCTGTACATTTGGTAGAAACTCATTTTGTTTTTTTATACCATACACCAGAGGTAGGCACCCATAGCCCGTGCGGGCACTTTTCTTCGGCATATGATCGTTTTACCATCTGTGTGCATGCCGAAGTCAACACGAAGTGCACTTGAGAGCGTAAAAACAGAATTAGTCTGTTGCAGCATTTCGACGCGAGCGCATCTATGTCGCGTTGTTGGATAACTGCACATGAAAATATTAATTTGGGGGTTGTTTTCTCATTTATTTTCTTGCAGCAGATCATCGATTATGCTGGTTTTAGCGATTGAGCCAAATTTTATCCACTTTTCATTTTTCGCAGTGTAAAATACACACATATACTGACAGTTTGCGCTGGCTCTCTTTGTGCCTACCCCTGCCATACACCCATAGGGTGAAATGGTGTATTAAAATCGCCAAAATGAATGTAACAGGCAGAAGGAAGCTTCTCCGACCCTATAAAGTATATATATTTTTGATCAGGATCAACAGCCGAGTCGATCTAGCCATGTCCGTCCGTCCGTCTGTATGAACCAGCACATCTCGGGGGCTATAAGAGCTAGAACCACCAAATTTGGTATGTATACTCGTGTAGTATGTAAATGTATAGAGTTAATTGGAATTTCGGCCACGCCCCCTACGCCCCCAGGAATCACATAAAACTGTTTTTCTTAAAAAGTATAACAGCTAGAGACATCAAATTTAGTTTGTATAGGAATCACATAAAACTTAAAAACTTTTTCTTAAAAAGTATAATAGCTAGAGACATCAAATTTGGTATGTAGACTAGCTTAAAATTTTTCACGACCACTTCCGCCCCCGCAAATTAAACAAAACTGATTTTATCAAAAACAAACAAAGCTAAAGTCACCAAATTTAGTATGTATACTGGCTAAGTATGCGCGGAGAATTTATATATTTTCACATTTTGCCACGCCCACTTCCGCCTCCATAATTTAGAAAAAACCGATCCCCTCCTGTAGTTCTTTGGCTATCGCATTCAAATTCGGCAGACTAATTAATCTTATCTACTTCTACCAAACTACCAAATTTTATTGAAATCGGACTAGAAACATGCTAAATATGCGTTTGAACGTATTTTACTAAGCGGTCGACAAGGCCAGGATTGGTCGTTGGCTAGTGGCGGCGCTAGAGTGCTCGTGTGTTCGTAGAGTGAGCGAGATAGCACATACTAAGAAACATGTAAAAACAATTTAATAGACATATGTACATTTGGTTTTCGAAATTTGAAATATTTGTTTCACCTGGTGTATGGTATACCCAAGTCGACGAGTCGACTTACTTGCTTCATTTTTTAAGTCTGTGATTGTTATTCTTGATAGGGCATCTGCTACATAATTATCTTTACCCTTTAGATACTCTACTGTGAAGTCATATTCCTCTAATTCAAGTCTCATTCGCGTTAGTTTCGAACTTGGATTTATCATTGAAAATAGATAAGTAAGTGCTCTGTGATCAGTTTTGACGGTGAAATGTCTACCATAAATGTATGGTCTGAAATGTGTTATTGCCCAATGAATAGCTGCTAATTCTTGTTCTGTTGTACTCTTGTTGCTCTCACCTTTTGTAAAGGTGGCTAGTGGCGGCGCTAGAGTGCTCGTATATTTGTAGAGTGAGCGAGATAGCACATAGTATGAAGCATGTAAAAACAATTTAATAGACATACATATGTACATTTGGTTTTCGAAATTTGAAATATTTGTTTCACCTGGTGCACTTTCGTTTGCATTTGTTTGTCTACATTTAGTTTTGGTATCGTTAACAGTGTCAACAATTTTTAAATAACTCCAAAGAGAAGACGGGTTTTTATATCCAATATTATTACATATGTAAATTTCATGGCGATAAACCATTTTTTTCACCTATATTCTGTCTAGAACTGTATGGTATAGTGGTCCGATTCATGTTTATCTCACTTGGGTTATAAGTAGCTTAAATACAAAGTTTCATCCATTCATAACTCTTAAGATGGCTGAATAAAACGCATACGCACCGAACGACGGACAGACGGACATGGCTATATCGACTCAGCTTCTCATGCTGATCAAGAATATATATACTTTATGGGGTCGGAAACGTCTTCTTCTGTGCGTTAAAAACATCTGAC
>NW_027172606.1:0-309 GCF_018151085.1 Drosophila tropicalis | reverse complement strand
GGGTTGTGTCCAAAAGGGTGAGGCGTAAGTCGAGATTGGGGATTTGACCCGTAAACGTGGGTGGTGTCTATGTAAACCCAAATTTTTAAATGGTCATTGAATGGAAATAAAAACAGAACTTATACGAAATCTAATGACAAAAACTGATTACATTTTTTTATAATATAAACAAACCTATCCTTAGGGTGTCGGAATAGACCAATTCTATTCATGGTTATTAACAATTGATTTCCCACAGATTACATGCAAAAGAGCAAAACTAATGTCATTAAATTTGATTCTCTTTTATACTTTTTATTAAAAATAATA
>NW_027172605.1:0-2721 GCF_018151085.1 Drosophila tropicalis | reverse complement strand
GTACATACAGTGGCGAGCACATGTGGATACATGTTTTGATACTGTGACTTTGAGTGGCTGTAAAACCCACATAAATGCATTAATCGATCCCAAATTTTCAACAAAAATTCATTAATAATATATAAAACGAAAAACAAGAATTTTTTTATATCCTTTCTTTAGCTCAAGTAATCCTGAAAAAACTTAAAAATGAGCATGTATCCACTTTTGCTCGTATAACAAAACTTATAGCACTAACCATAGAACACATAGATGGGACAAACTCATGTTTTTTGATTGCAAACGCTAGCCTAGTCATGGAGCCTGGGAGAACTACGGGAAGCCGAACGTTCGTACTCTCAATGAGAGCGTAAAGTGGGGAGAGGGCCAAGCAGCTACGAAAATAATTTAGTGTAGCACAGACTACAGAACGAGGGGCCTATGACGCTAGTATTTCGTTCTGTCTATGTATGTACACTCGTCGGTAAATGCTCAAGCTTCGTAGTGTGTGTGTGACGTGAAGGTTGTACAACATCGCATTTCAATAGCTCGCTCGACCAAAATTTTAATTTTCGACAAAACAGCGACAATGCGAATAGGATATGCCCCTGTCGAAGAATATCAAGAAATATTGGCCCCTAGTTCGTATGTATCCCGGTGGCTGTGCCGATAAAGTGCTCGCTTGGCGATCGGAATGTCCCTGGTTCGAATCCCAACTCGTACTCGTTAAAAAGGTTTTTCTTTGCCTATTTTTTTATTTATATAAAAATATTAAAAAAAAAGCAAACCAAAAAGAAACAAAATAAAAAAATAGACAAAAAAACCTTCGTCAACGATAATCGAGAGTTTATTTCTATTTTGTTTTTTTCCCCTTTTGTTTATTTTTTATTTTTTTTATTTTTTATATAAATAAAAAAATAGGCAAAAAAAAAAACCTTTTTAACGAGTACGAGTTGGGATTCGAACCAGGACATTCCGATCGCCAAGCAGCACTTTATCGGCACAGCCACCGGGATACATACGAAGCTGGAGCCAATATTTCTTGATATTCTTTCGACAGGGGCATTATCCTATCCGCATTGTCGCTGTTTTGTCGAAAATTAAAAAATTTTGGTCGAGCGCTATTGAAATGCGATGTTGTACAACTTCACGTCACACACACACTACGAAGCTTGAGCATGTACCGACGAGTGTACACATACATAGACAGAACGAAATCACAAGCGTCATAGGCCTGCCCTCGTCGTTCTGTAGTCAGTGCTACACTAAATTATTTTCGTAGCTGCTTGGCCCTCTCCCCACTTTACGCTCTCATTGAGAGTACGAACGTTCGGGTTTTCCGAAGTTCTCTGGGGGTTCCATGACTAGGCTAGCGTTTGCAATCAAAAAACATGAGTTTGTCCCATCTATGTGTTCTATGGTTAGTGCTTATAGGTTAAGGAATTTTTTTAATACTAGTCAAAAAGCCTTTGCCTTTAATCACGCTATTATTGCTCCTGGGCATACTCTCCACCAATTTTTTCTATCAATCCGTGCGATAGAGTGCTCCATTCAGCTTGGACTCGACTCCCAAGGCTCGCCCATTGTCCTGGGCGGATTTTCGTCGCGCGACAGTTGCTTCTTTAGCAGAACCCACGATTTTCGATCGGATTTAGATCTTGGCTTTGAGTCGGCCACTGCATCTTCCAGAAAACTTTGATTTCGAGCCATTCCTTTACAATTTTGGCCATGTGACCCGGATCACCGATAGAGATGCTCCAGCTCTGGAACCGATAATGATCAACCAACCGTAGACAACGCTAAAACAAGGTTCAGTTTCATTGAATAATGGAGTTAGTGAGTGGACAGCACGCCGGGCACTTCGCAGGATTGGCCTAACAGCTGCTATTAAGCAGCATAACCATGAGTTCTCAGCGAAGAATGTTGCAGCACGGCTTAACTTCAGCAAAGAACACAGGAATTGGAGTGTGGATGATTGGAAGATGGGTGATTTGGTCAGATGACACCAAAATCAATAGATATCAATCGAATGCAAAGGAGTAATACTGACATCGCCCTCATAAAAAAGCTTCAAAAACACCAAGTAAACGAAACTATGAAACTTAAAGGTGGCGGCTTGATGGTTTGGGGGTGATTCACCCATTGGAACGTTGGCGCATTGGTCCGAATAAATGGCATTATGAAAGAGGAAGACTATTTACATGTTGGTGAATCCAATCTTCCTGATTTTATAGATTAGAGTGGGTATCAAGAGAGCGAAGTCACTTTCCAACAGGGCGGTGATCCGGGTCATATGGCCAAAATTGTAAAGGAATGGCTCGAAAATCAAAGTTTTCTGAAGATGCAGTGGCCGACTCAAAGCCAAGATCTAAATCCGATCGAAAATCGTGGGTTCTGCTAAAGAAGCAACTGTCGCGCGACGAAAATCCGCCCAGGACAATGGGCGAGCCTTGAGTCGGTCCAAGCTGAATGGAGCACTCTATCGCACGGATTGATAGAAAAATTGGTGGAGAGTATGCCCAGGAGCAATAATAGCGTGATTAAAGGCAAAGGCTTTTCGACTAGTATTAAAAAAATTCCTTAACCTATAAGTTTTGTTATACGAGCAAAAGTGGATACATGCTCATTTTTAAGTTTTTTCAGGATTATTTGAGCTAAAGAAAGGATAATAAAAAAAATTCTTGTTTTTCGTTTTATATATTATTAATGAATTTTTGTTGAAAATTTGGGATCGATTAATGC